>NC_142571.1:1137500-1167500 GCF_041283825.1 Pyrus communis
GAATTGTACCACTCATTAAATTCAGAAGAAACTCGACGGAGAGATTAAGACTTGGCTGTAAGAGTGGACCAATCACAAACCCTGGATGTATTGTTACCAAGTCAATCCCATTTCCTTTGGCAAATTTCCAGGCGGCCTCCTCAGCTAAAGTTTTTGAGAGAGGATACCATTGCTTAACAAATGAAGAAGGAAGTTCTTATGAGTTTGTAGTTCATCATACTGCTTTGTATTGTGTTAAGCTTATCTCTGTCCAAAATTATTCAATAGTATGGGAACGCACGTACCTTGATCTCCTTGCAAAAAAGTGGATCCGAGTACCATGTTTCATCCATAACCACATCAGAGGTCAGAGGTTTTCCACTCAACCTTACTGAAGCCAGAGAAGATGTTATAACCACTCTCTTGACAGCGGGGAATTTTGCGCATGATTTTAGAACATTAAGTGTTCCTTTCACTGCAGGCTCAATTATTTCTACCTGAAATATAGAAAAGAAATCATATCATTCTAGTTTCTACATCATTTCTCTTGAAGGTGTATCGATTTTCTATGCATTCACGAGCTCGCACACACCATACACTTATTGATGCATGCATGAAGTGAAGAGACAGACCTGTGGGTCAGTGGCTGAAAATTGTGCAGGCGATGCTGTATGAAAAACGCCTACACATCCATCAATTACGGCGTCAAATGATCCTTCTTCTAATAAATCCGCTTTGAACAAATGAAGCCTCTCCTTTGCTCCATCTAATGAGAGCAAGTGTTCTGTTTTCTTTGCATCATCTGTAAACAGAACTAGTGAGTTCAACTAAGAATACACGATGCAGGAAAAGTCGCAAACAATGACTAACTCGCTATGAGGTTTCAATTGGCACCGAAAAAAAACATGAACAAGAATAATAAAAAGAAAATAATTGGATGCACGGTAGATGTCGTTGGTAAAAAAAAAAAAAGTAAGAAGGCGAGGTGTGCATGATGATTATTTTGGATACCCAACTTTTCTTTTGGTAAACAAAACAATATGCAAAACCCAGAATCTGAAATTATTGAATGAATTGTTGGAAGTTGAACAATATATATGAGCAAGTATAGAAATACTGACTTGGATTGCGAACAGTGGCTTTGACGGTATAACCCTTTTGCAGTAAGAGCTTCACGAGCCATGACGCTATGTAACCAGAAGCTCCTGTTACACATACAGTTTTTGATTCTCCGGTACTCATCTCTCTCTCTCTCACAATCTCTCTCTAGCTAAGAATTTAAGCTTAATTTGGTTCAGAACTGTGTTTTTCATGGTGAAAAGTCAGTTGGAAATTAAAGGTCAATGTTGCCAACTTGTCTTTTACAGCTCCGAATACTTTTGTAATGGCCAGTCATTGTTTATTCAGGAGGATCCTGTTTGTGAGGAATCTTGAGGATCCTTCAATCATATTTGTTTATCGTAAATTGTGCAGTTAAAAATCATTATAAACTTTTTTATTTAAAATTAAATATAAATAATACTTGACAAAAACTAATTACGTAATGTACGTCCTCACAAAGAGAATCCGGCAAGGATCCTCTCTCATTGTTTATTTTGAATGTTGACTAAACAAGTGTTGGTTTATTTTGAATGTTGACTAAACAAGTGTTGGGCCGGAGCTAGACCTAAGTTAGGGGTAACTTATTCCAAATATTTGCAAGAAATATGAAGAGTCCTTTAACCAAGATTTCTTCAAAAGTAGTGAAGCAAAGCAACAACTTCTTAGCACTGATCTCGTTTTATTCTAGCAAAAACAGGATACTGACCATCATAGGGACCGTATATATATGACCCTTATTTATTTCACTATTTCGCCTTTTTTTTTTCTCATATATCTTATACAGTAATACACGTCTCGACAAAGACCCTACAATCTGGTTTTTGCTACAATAAAATGAGATTCCTGTGCTCAGTAAAGTAATAATTCGAACTTGAACTTTTCATTTATAGTTATTCTGAAACTTAACTAATGATTTACATGTAGGAATTTTTCTTTTGGTAAACAAAATAACATGCAGTTCATTCGATATGGTTTTCAGCTTTAAATATTGAGAAATTTTCTCTTGCAACCATTTAACCATGTAATAAATTTTTATTACACAGCTGGTTTGTTTTTTAAACGTGTGACAAACATGGATCTGCCAAGTCACGCCACTGGGACATGAAATGGCTATGAGAGAGAATCTCTCACTAAAACTTATGTTATGGCAAATTATAGTTTATTATGAATGTTGACAAAACAAAATAGAAAAATATTATGTAGGAAGAAGAAATATTAGTATTGGTAGGACATTTCAAATTCAAACACTTTGCAAACATTTCAACACCTAATCAGAAATTATTCAACAAACCAGTTTTTTCATGCCTTTCTAAGCTTATTTATTTATTTATTTTGGAAAATTGTGCATATTTTTTATATTTTTTGGTCAAGAATAAAACTTACAATTAGTGCTAGAAAGGCCTAAACCTAAACAAAACACAAAACCCTACACAACAAAGCAATACATAAAAGGGGTGTGATATCCACATACCTCTTTTTACTTCTCCCACACCTTTTTAGTTTTCGACCGTCGGATCAGATGAATTGAAGAAGATCAACGAACATAAATTAATAAGAAGTGTGTGAGAAGTAAAAAATGGTGTGTGGATAGCACACCCCTACATAAAATAGAAGACAAGCCCAAAAAGAAGAGCTACAACCCCAGCTACAAAGGGAGGCCCACACAAATTTAAGTCCGTAGACAACTAAAAAAAAAAAAAAACAGTAAAAATCCTAATCTCCAGCAGCCAAAAATCAGTCACCACCGCCTTTATCTCCACGAAACATGTTACACTCCTGTATTCTGTTAAATCACAAGAACATTACTGCAAACAGATGTCAATCATGTACTACGACAGCAAGGGGAAGCAACCAATTAACTAGAGTGCACATCGATTTGACAAGATAAAACCCCAACACGTGAGGAAACGTCCTTAGACACTCCTTAAGAGCAACTCCAGCGTTGGAGCCCTCCCCCCTGGCAATACACTATTCAATCCACCTAATGAACAGTAATTGCCCTTAATGAACAGTAAGTAGCCCTGGCAATAGAATTTGCATCTCCACCGTTACACTTCAATAGCCCTGGCAATAGGCAATAAAATATTAGTATTTTTTTTATTTATAAAATTAATACAAAATCATTTTAATTGTAATATCGGATAAGATTTTTAATCGTTCTCGTTGTGCCACGTGTCATTATCCGAAGTATTATTAAATAATACAAAATAATACAAATAAATAATACAAATAAATAATTATAATGAAAATAAGTAACTAGCAAATATATACATATATATATATAAGTAACAAATATAATGAAAATAAGTAAGAAGGCTTCAAGTTTAGTAAATAATGAAAATAAGTAACAAATAAATAATTATAATGAAAATAAGTAACTAGCAAATATATACATATATATATATATATATAAGTAACAAATATAATGAAAATAAGTAAGAAGGCTTCAAGTTTAGTAAATAATGAAAATAAGTAACAAATAAATAATTATAATGAAAATAAGTAACAAATAAATAATTATAATAAATAATTATCATGCAAATGTATACCTAGCAAATATATATATACATATATATATATATATGTCATGTTAATCATAACATGGGGCTAGAGTTCCAAGTTTAGTAAATAATTTTAACCTTAAATATACACTTTTTTTTTCCTTAATGTAAGTGATATTATACATTAATTTTAATGAAAATAAGTAAAAAATAAATAATACAAACAACATAACAAATAAATGTAACAAATAAGTAACAATATTGAAAGTAGTTGAGAAAATATGAAATTGTTGTGTAAGGTAGATGATAATGAGAAGGTATTTATAGAAAAGTAAAAAAAAAAAATTTTACAATTTTTTTCAGATTTTTTTTTGAATTTTTTTGAATTTTTTACAATTTTTTTTTAAATTTTTATTCAATTAATTAATCTCTGCCGTTGGATATAAAAAAATTTGAATTCCAACACTCCAGATTGTGCCACGTGTCACAACGGTAACTTTTCAAATTTTTAAAACTATTTTTTCATTTATTTTTTAATTTATAAAGCATTTGAATATCCACCGTTGATCTTAGATCGAACGGTGGATATTAAATCTGACTTTTTTTTTTTTACCGTTGAGATCTAACGGTCCACATTAAGTGACCGTTAAGATCTAACGCACCGTGGGAAGCCACGTGGCTTCCCAACGGTAACTGACACTTTATTTTTTTAATTTTTTTTGTGTCGGCGACGCGCCCCCACGCGCGGGTGGGGTGCACGCGCCTGACACAAAAAAAATTAAATAATGCGCTGACGCCACCCTGGCGTCAGCATTGCGTCACCCCCACCTCGGGCTCAAGGCCTGGCAATCCCTCACGGGCCTGGCCCTCGGGCCTCCCCCTTCCATCCGGCTCCCCCACGCTGGAGCCAAGCCACCGGCCCTCGGGCCATTGTTTTGGACCCCTTCCCCCGAGCAAAACCCCACAACGCTGGGGATGCTCTAACTAGGGGTGCTTTAACAAAGATTCTTTTAAAGTAGTGAATTTGAACACTGAGGCCTAGTCACCTATGTGGCTGTCTGCCGATCAATCTAAGAAACTAAGTAAGTCTTGACAGGAAACACATTGTTATTTTTTGGGAGAGCAACGAATCAAAGTGACGCATAACTGAATCTCAATGGATCGAGCATGGCTGCTAGGCCATATTATTTTCATTGGAAACAGGATACTGATGACTTTCATCATCTCTTTGGAAACAGGAAACAGAAATCACACTTCCGCTGCCGAAGATACTTGAACTGTTGTCCGAGTTGGATAAATCAGATCTGCAGGAAGCCCTTCTCCTTCATGCTTTCAACAGTGTCCCTCAGAGGTGATTTCCAATGGGTGGAAACCAAGTCCCAAACCTTTTGCTTTCTCTGAGGATACGTGATATCTTGGGTCTGAAGTATTGCCAATCTCAAATCTGCCAACAATTACCAAAAACAATTAAATAATACATGCCTTAGAAATAATTCTTGTAATAGAAATGTCGAGCCTTCGGTGTACACAATTGAGTTATTTTGTACAAGCATCTGTAATTATTGTAAGAAATTGCTAACTGGTACAGATTTCGTTTCCAATTCCAAATCTTATATTTATTTCTACTCTATGAAGGAACTTACCTTCAAACAGATTTGACCACGTTTAATTCTACACAAATTTGTGGTATTTTGCATATGAAACTTGCTTTTCAAGAAGCAAAGTGGGGGTAAAGTTCGCGTAAAATCTTCAGAACCTCGAAAATGTCAAATGCCTGAATGTGAGCAGAGGCAACATCTCTTACATCAACGAATCTGCAGTTTGAAACAGTTGGTTGGGTGCCTGTACAATAGATGAAACATAAGCCAATCAACTGCTTCAATAAAAAAATTAGTGGAAAAGAAAAATTGAAGCTGTAAGAGTGGACCAATCACGAACCTCGGATGTATTGTAACTAAGTCAATCTCATTTCCTTCAGCAAATTCCCTGGCAGGCTTTTCTGCAGAACAAAAAGAAAAGGGGCAGATAATACTAAGCATTATTCATCTCTTTTATAATTGCACCCAGACATCTAGTTTGGTGATTAGATTGCTTTAGATTTTGTTTGGGCGCGACACGGAAATATAACAAATTAACAACGAAAAAAGATAATAAGAATCGGAACATTCATACATACTTTGTACTTCTCGCAAACAAGTGGATCTGAATACCACGTCTCATCCAAAACCACATCAGAGGTCAGAGGTTTTCCGCTCATCATTACTGTAGCCCTAGATGATGTCATAACTTCTCTCTTGACAGTTGGAAATTTCACACATGGTTTTAGAACATTAAGCTTTCCTTTCACGGCTGTGTTAACTAGTTCTGCCTGACATATGGACAGAAATATCATGCCGGTTTCCACATCATTTGTCTTGAACTTATTCTTTCTACACGTCCACACAGGGAACACATGATAGAGTACATGAAGCATAAAGTGAAGGTACAAAACTGTGGGTCAGTAGCCGAGAATAGTACAGGCGATGCTGTGTGAAAAACGCCTTCACATCCATCAACTGCAGCATCGAAAGATCCTTCTTCCAATAAATCTGCTTAGAACAAATGCAGCCTGTCTTTTGCTCCATCTAGTGACAGCAAGTGTTCTGTTTTCTTTGAATCATCTGTAGCATACATGAACAGAACTATGAGTTGAACCAAGAATAGTACGACCACATTAGATAGGGATGTATATGTACAAGGCAAAGTAGCAAACATTGACTATAGTCATTGCCGAGGGTTCAATTGGCAATTGAGCTAGGCCGACCATAGTATCCATAACCAAAAAAAAAAAAAGAAGGCAAATACTTGGTTCCTCCAATTGCAAATAGCGTCTTATTTATCTGCCAATCACAATTTTCATGTGTGCAGAAATTGTTCTTTTTGTATTTGTAACGAGTTATTTCTGCATACTTGTCAAACTGTTATTTACGGGACAGAGAGACGACTTGTTCCGGGAAAGAGACAAGAAGTGTCCAAAACAGAGTACAGATTTGATACGAATTGTTTCAACTCTATCATTTATGCATAAAGTTTTGGCTAATAAGCTTGATCACTAACAGCTAGAAAGAATGTCGAACCAGTTCAAGGCCTTGCATTAATTGGACTGCAAGAAATACACTTGAACTCCAGATGAAGACCCACACCGAAAATTTTAGGATTTTCTCTTGTTGAATGAAACTATATACAAAACACAGAACTATCAATCCAACATCAAATGATCATTAATTCTTTGCTTCTTTACAAATGACAAATCCCAAATGATGTGATCAGAATCTAAACACTTTATAGCACATCTCATACATGAAAGTTAATGCTCTAAAACTCAACTGTCTCTCCTCAACCATGAAAAAAGCATCAAAAAAGTTCACCAATTTTTTTAAAAAGGAAACTCTCTGCAAATCCAATTTCCTGAAAAAAATCCTACTGATCACTTTCATTAGGGTCCAACTTTAGCTTGATCACCTCCATATTCTTCCTTGCCCAACAAGTCACCCAAACCCCTATTTCTTTTCTTGAACCTTTCCTCAACGCTCTCCAAACGCCGAAGCACAGTCTCCAGCAGAAAATCCTTGCCCCTGCAGTTATTGAAAAACGAGTGCTTCAGCAGCGTCTCTGCCGCCGGCCTCTTCGCCGGGTCCTGATCAAGGCAAGAACCCACCAAGTCCTTGAAAGCCACAGAGTACTCCTTGTTCTTGAAATCTTTGATGATGCTTTCATAGTCAGAAAACTGGTACCTGTTCTTGACCTTTAGAATCTGAGACTCCAATAACGGTGGCAGGCCAGACAGGGGAGGACAGCCGCGAGCCAATTCCAGCGCCGTGATCCCAAATGCCCAGATATCCACCTTGCATCCATCTCCGTAGGGCGCCACCCTATCAGGCATTGCCGAAGTCTCGTTTGTCTCAGTTGGCGTTGCCGAAGTGTCATTTGTCCCAGTTGAATGATCGGTGCCGTAGAAAGAAGCAGAGACCCCGAAATCGGCGAGCTTGACGGACCCATCAGAGTCAACCAAGATGTTTCCGGGCTTGATGTCGCCGTGGGCTTGTCCCTGGCCATGGAGATACAACATGGCATTTAGCGTCTCTTTCAGGAAGACAGCAATGCAGGGCTCTGGTAATCCTTGCGGGAAAGCAGGGGATGAGATTATTATGGACTGCAGAGAGCCGAAAGCCATGAACGGCATGACCACCCAGAGACGGCCCTCGGCGGTGGTGAAGGAGCAATGGTCGCTGAGAATGTTGGGGTGGGAAAGAGACAGAGTCTTGGTGTCGCGTAGCTTGCTCTCAAAATCGGTCGTTGATTGGTTGAGGTCGACGGACTTGATTGCAACGATTGCAGAGTTCATGGGGACGCAGACGGCCTTGTAGACAACGGCCTTGTCGCCGGAGCCAATTTCTTGGAGGTTTTCATACGCGGCGGAGTCCAACGGGAATTGGACCTTTTGTGGGTTATCTTGGTGGGAGGAAGAAGACGAAGAAGTCGCCATTGGAGACGACAAAGATGAAATCTTGAAGAATGGAAGTGGGTTGTTTTGATTTCTGGGAAATGGGTTTTGATGGAGAAGATGAATGTAGGGATTCTGCAGTACTACTTCAAGTGAAAGGTCGATGCCTTAGGAGGAAGACGACGATGCATGAGAATGTGTGTGTGTGGACTGCTCTGCTTGTACTTGCTTATATAATAAGAAGATGAGGGTATTTTGAGGATTTTATATTCCAATTTGGGGTTGAAATTATAGATAAGTTTTACTTTTTGCCCCTAGATTTTTTTAATTAGCAGAATCATCAACATTCTGTTAGTTCGTTTTCGGTTATTTGCCATCTCAACATTGTCTGGGGAGGCAAGGCATTGTTAGTCCTGTTGTGAGTACCTCGTATAAATATTTCGAAAGGAATATAAGCGTACAAACAAAATACGTATTTGAGACCCAATTCCAGGAACAAGACCAACCAACTAACCTATTGAAATCATTCTTCAAGACTAGAGAGACCAAAGTTTAAAATAAATTTTGTAAACAATACGACGTGATTGTTGATAACTAAAGTAAATAAAACTAAGTACTACAACTTAGACCAAAGACGACATTTTATTTCACAAGCTCACTTATGAGCAGAATGGCATGAGAGAAGATACAAGTAGATATGTCATGAATTGTCGACGATTTTGCTGACTAGCCGAACAACAACGATTTCCATGATTAGAAGAAGTTCTTCTCCTTTAAGCCTTCAACGGCGTCATAAAATTAAATTAGCGTATGTTGTGTACAAACCTTTGATTTTTCACAGAAAGCTGGATCTGAAAACCAAGAGTCATCAACTACTGCATCAGCAGAAAGAGGTTTCCCAGTAAATACAATTGATACGATGGAGGATGTTAGAACCAGTGGACACCTAGAAATGCAGTTTGTGTACTTAAAACTTTAGGTGGAGTTCCTGTTAGGTTATTAGTTGATACAAGGAAAAACTTCGAGTTGCAAAGTATCCCTACGGAGCTCGGAATTCCACCCTTGACATTTTTGAACAAAAGATAAAAATAGGTAAGAGCTGTCATGTTGCCAAAGGAAGAAGTGCCATGTATTCTATTGGAAGCTAGATCAATAACTTCCAAATTTTGCCATCTCTCTCTGAAAAGGAAGCAGTGCCAAGGAGCAGACAACCTTAGACACCAAGTCAATGCCGCCACGCCGGCCACAAAGAAACTTCAAAGTGCCATCACATTGACGACCTTGGACACCAGTTTATACAAAATCTAATGCAAAAGATGGAAACAAAAAATGTGTATGGGAGTGTTTGTTTCTGCATATATTTATAAATGGACTACTAGGTTATGTGGGAAAGTTCCAAATTTAAATTAATTTCCCAACAGACCTGTTACATTAGAGTTTAACAAACATGTTAATTTTTTTTTCACCAACATTTGTTAATGTGCAAATAAGTTGTCGAAGTCAGCCCAGGCCAAACGTTGGGCGTACTTGGATTGCTTTGAGTGCCTTTATTGTCTTCCAACTCAGAGCGGTTGTGTTGGGATTCTACTTAGACATTTTCGACTTGGGATTTCAGAATGTTCAGGATCCAATACAAATTTCAAACTTCATATTTCACAGTAATTAAAACGCAATTGAAACAAATTCCAAAGTACAATTAAAATTCCCAGAAAGAAGTCTCATACAAGAGTTTTGTGAAACACCAATTATTTTCTGTAACAAATTTTTACGTAGTTGATAAAATGGGATTTGATGTTACAACGATAAGTCCCACTTGATCCATGGCGAGAAGTTTTTCTCCTTCAAACTTTCCACGGTATCCTTCAAAGTCACCTCAAGAGGATGGTTTGTCATCTGCACATCTGTGAAGAACACAGAGACGTTAAACTTTCAAATCTGAAGTCCAAATTATCTGTCACACAAATTAGCAACTACGAAGAATATGCAAATCACTCACTGTACTTCAGACCATTTCACTTTCAGTTTGTACATCACTCACAGTACTTCAGACCAAAAAAAAATACTGAAAACAGAAAAGAATAGGCCAAACGGGTAGGGATTCTTTATGAAATACTTAAGTTTCTCAAGGGCTAGGACGATATAGGCTTGATAAAGATATTGTTCTATATTAATAGGATCTCAGGCATGCCAGTTGTAACCCAAATATCCTTAGACACGAATACTACAAATAATATGCAAGACAGAATTGCCGAGGGTTCAATTGGCAATTTAGCTAGGCCAACCTTAGTATTCATAACCGAAAAAAAGAAGGCAACTACTCGATTCCTCCAATTGCAAATAGCGTCGTACTTACCTGCCAATCACAATTTCAATATTTCATGTGTGCAGAAATTGTTCTTTTTGTTTTTGTAACGAGTTATTTCTGCATACATTTCAAATTGTGATCTACAAGACCAAGGGATGACTTCTTCCGGGGAAAGAGCCAAGAAGTGTCCAAAAAAGAGAATACAAATTTGACACGAACTGTTTCAACTCTATCATTTATGCATAAAGTTGTGGCTAATAAGCTTGATCGCTAAAAGCTAGCAAGAATGTCAAAAACAGTTCAAGGCCTTCCCTTAACTGGCAATTGAACTTCAGATGAAGACCTACACAGAAAGATCCTAAATTTCTTTCGCTGAACGAAACAATATACAAAACAAAGAACTATCAATCCAACATCAAATGATCTTTAATTCTTTGCTTCTTTACAAATGACAAATTCCATATGATGTAATCAGAGTCTAAACACTTTATAGTACATCTCAATTCTCTCTCTTTCCTAAACCATGAAAATAGCATCCAAAAAGTTCACCAATTTTTTCAAAAAGCAAACTCTCTGCAAATTCAATTTCCTGGAAAAAAAATCCTACTAATCACTTTCATTAGGGTCCAACAAGTCACCCAAACCCCAATTTCTTTTCTTCAACCTCTCCTCAACACTCTCCGAATGCCGAAGCATAGTCTCTGCCAGAAAATCCTTGCCCCTGCAGTTGTGGAAAAACGAGTGCTTCAGCAGCGTCTCTGCTGCCGGCCTCTTTGCAGGGTCCTGATCAAGGCAAGGACCCATCATGTCCAGGAAAGCCACAGAGTACTTCTTGTTCTTGAAATCTTTGATGATGTTTTCGCAATCAGAAAACTGGTACCTCTTCTTGACCTTCAGAATCTCAGACTCCAAAAACAGCGACAGGCCAGACATAGGAGAGCCACCGTCAGCCAATTCGAGCGCCGTCATCCCAAATGCCAAGATATCCGCCTTGCATCCACCTCCATTGGGCGCCACCCTATAGGCTGTTGCCGAAGTGTAGTTTGTCCCAGTTGAATGATCGGCGCCGTAGAAAGAAGCAGAGACCCCAAAATCGGCGAGCTTAACGGACCCATCAGAGTCGACCAAGATATTTTCGGGCTTGATGTCGCCGTGGACGTGTCCCTGGCCATGGAGATACGACATGGCGTTTAGCGTCTCTTTCAGGACGACAGCAATGCAGGGCTCTGGTAATCCTTGCGGGAAAGCAGAGGAGATTATGGACTGCAGAGAGCCGAAGGCCATGAACGGCATGACCACCCAGAGACGGCGGTCAGCGGTGGTGAAGGAGCAATGGTGGCTGAGAATGTTGCGGTGGAAAATAGAAAAGGTCTTGGTGCCGCGTAGCTTGCCCTCGAAATCGGCCGTGGATTGATTGAGGTTGACGGACTTGATTGCGACGATTGCAGAGTTCAAGGGAACGCAGATGGCCTTGTAGACGACGGCCTTGCCGCCGAAGCCAATTTTTTGGAGGTTTTTATACGCGGCCGAGTCCAACGGGAATTGAACCTTTTGTGGGTTATCATGGTGGGAGGAGGAAGACGAAGAAGTCGCCATTGGAGACGACAAAGATGAAATCTTGAAGAATGGAAGTGGGTTGTTTTGATTTCTGGGAAATGGGTTTTGATGGAGAAGATGAATGTAGGGATTCTGCAGTACTAATTCTAGTGAAAGGTTGATGCTTTGGGAGGAAGACGACGATGCATGAGAATGTGTGTGTGTACTGCTCTGCTTGTATTTACTTATTTAATAAGAAATGGTAAGAAGATGAGGGTTTTTTGGGGATTTTTCATTCCAAATGGGGGATAAAATTATAGATAAGTTTTAATTTTTGCCACTAGATTTTTTTAATTAGCAGAATCACCAACATTCAGTTATGAGGCGGTTTTGGTAATTAGGATTGGGTGAGGTTGGTTAAGATAAAATACAGTTAGTTCGTTTTCTGTTATTTGCCATCTCGGCAATTTCTTGGGGGGCAAGGCATTGTTAGTCCTGTTGTGAGTACCTCGTATAAATATTTCGAAAAGAACATAAGCACACGAACAAAATACGTATTTGAGACCCGTAAATTCATGAACAAGACTGACTTACTAACCTATAAAATCATTCTTCAAGATGTAAATTAAAAGTCAAGTAAGCCTTAAAAATAAAATAAAAAATCCTTTTTTTTTTTTTTTTTTTCTTTTGCTAATGTTAACCAGACCAAATTTGTAAACAATATGACGTGATCGTTGATAATTGAACTAAATAAACCAAAATACTAGAACTTCCCTTGGATCGAAGACGACATTTTATTCCACAAGCTCACTTATGATTATGAGCAGATTGGCATGAGAGAATATACAAACTGAGTGCAACAAAATTCATAAGCTGGCCCAACCATTCCATCAACTTTCCAGATAATTGATTGTTCCCCAAATGAAGAAGAGAAGGTGTATAAATTAAACAAAGCACTGTAAGGACTCAAGCAAGCCACCCAAGTTTGGTACAGTGAGATTGACTCTTACTTCAGCAGTAGTGGATTCAACAAAAGTCCTAGTGAAGATGCACTCTACACAAAGTTTCCATCCTTCCAAGGATAATTTTCTCAGAAGGGGCCAATCTCAATTTTCTTAGAAGGGCCCAATCTCAAAGTTTCCGTCATATCGAGCTAAAAATACGGGTAAAGGGTTAAGATGTAGGTTTTCCTCGAGAACGATGATTAGTTGGGAAGATGCATCAACTGGTAAGCAATTTGAATATTTAGCCAGGACCAGCTCTGTGCCATCGCCGGAAGTTCATAAGAATTGACAGTTGTGCGTTCATACGAAGGCATGTCACATAGGCACTTGTCGCCTAACGTCTGCAACCGAGGACACATTGAAGAACGACAATAATGGGGAAAGAAATCTTAATTTGCAAGATATATCAAGAGTGCCTTAATTAGGATTTCTTTGAAGACAGTAAAGACAATTTCAACTTGAACTATTTCATTTACAGTTACGGTGCAACATTATTAATTACACATGAGCCTGCATCAAAGATTTTAAGCAACTCCTGAGCATTTTCGTAGACAATTCTGAGGCTCTCTGCAGATTCCATTTAAAATATTTAACGGGAAAAATATGTTGTCCAGCATCTCTTTGGAATATTTAAGCATAAAAGAAACTTAATTTCCCACTTATTCGATCGCCTCGTGCACTAAATTAACAAATTGCTGCACGTTGCAGAATTCAAAACTTGAGGAAGCCCTTCTCCTTGAGGCTTTCAACAGTGTCCTTGAGACTCGTTTCCAGAGGAAGGAAAGTGATTCCCAAACCTTTTGCTTTCAACATGGACACTTGAAACTTTGAGTCCGAAGGATTGCCAAGCTCAGGAAGGCTCAATGTGGGGTAAAGCTCTCGTAAAATCTTAAAGAGTATCGGTACGGTCAGCAACATGGGCAACTAAAGAATATCTGCCGCTCACTGAAGGAACTTCAAATGCTTGAATATGAGCAGAGGCAACATCTCTAACGTCCACAAATGTGTAGTTTACAAATGGTATTTCAATTCCTGAGCACAAAAGAGAAACATAACAGAATCAACTGCTTGCATCACAAGGAATAGTGTTCTAACAATAGGGGGTGAATTGTACCACTCATTATATTCAGAAGAAACTCGACGGAGACATTAAGAGTTGGCTGTAAGGGTGGACCAATCACAAACCCTGGACGTATCGATACCAAGTCAATCCCATTCCCTTTGGCAAATTTACAGGCGGCCTCCTCAGCTAAAATTTTTGAGAGAGGATACCAGTGCTGAACAAATGAAGAAGTTCTTATGAGTTTGTAGTTCATCATCATGTACTGCTTTGTCTTGTGTGAAGCTTACATCTATGTCCAAATTGTTCAATAGTATGGGAACGCACGTACCTTTGTCTTCTTGCAAAAAAGTGGATCCGAATAGCATGTTTCGTCCAAAACCACATCAGACGTCAGAGGTTTTCCACTCATCCTTACTGAAGCAATAGAAGAAGTTAAAACCGCTCTCTTGACAGCGGGGAATTTTGCGCATGATTTTAGAACATTAAGTGTTCCTTTAACTGCAGGCTCAATTATTTCGGCCTAAAATATAGAGAACAGAAATATATCATTCTGGTTTCTACACCATTTGTCTTGAACGCAGGTTGATTTTCTATGCTTTTGTGGGCGCGCACACACACGCTAGAATATTTGATGCATGGATGAAGTGAAGGGACAGACCTGTGGGTCAGTGGCTGAAATTTGTGCAGGCGATGCTGTATGAAAAACACCTACACATCCATCAACTACGGTGTCAAATGATCCTTCTTCTAATAAATCTGCTTTGAACAAATGAAGCCTCTCCTTTGCTCCATCTAATGAGAGCAATGTTGTGCCTTGGCCTGTTCGTTAGTGCGGAACCGAGATTCAGATTACAACCTCACCAAAAATCACACACAGTTGAACAAAATAAAATACAAGAAATAAAGACACAGAGAAATTTACGAGGTTCGGCAAAAAACTGCCTACGTCCCCGGAGAGATATTGCTCTTCACTATGAGAATAACAGTACAAGTATACATGAGTTAAATCGACATAACTCAATCCCATATCCCTTGTACACCCACTCACAGAATTTTCCCAAGAGCCTCACTCTACCCCAAGAGTTCTTTCACTAGAATACTTTCACTCTAGCTCTCTTTTTTCTCTCACCCTTACCCATGGTAGAGCCAAATGCTCTCACCATCTCTTTGGATGCTTTTCATCTCTTCATCCCTACCCATAAGGCATAACACATGCCTTAATATAGAATGATCAACATTTCCCATGGGAGAGCCGAATGCTCTCCCCTTGGATGCTTCTTTTTGCTTTCTCATCATGATGCTTCCTCATCATGATGTTCCTTTCATTATTTTCTTATTTCTTTTAACCAACACTTTTCCATTTTTTCCTCCCCAAAACAAGGAAAGGTGTTTCCACCTTCTTTCTTTAGCCGAAAGGTATTTTGGAGGATAGTCCACTTGGCCACAAACTCCAACAATCTCCACCTTGGCCAAGTTCCGAAGTCCATTGGCCTTACGTACCAGCATGCACACTCTGAATCAACCTCGTTGGTCCTGTTCCGATTCAGTCACTGCCAATGCATGTGCAGCTGCTGCAAGCTAAAAATCACCATTTAGCTTCAGACAGGATCTCAACACATCCTCGTCTCCTCCAGCAGGTTTTCCTCCTCTTCATTGTCTGCAACCTGGAAACTCGTCAGCGCGCCTATTTCCAGCAACAACCCATCGAGCCAGACAAAATTCCCACACTTCCTCCTACCTCAGGACCTTCTCATCACCTGTGAATCCCATAGCTCCACCTGTTGCAAAACCCCTGCAACACTTGAGACTAAACATCACCAGGAGAAGTGTTGCTTCGAGTACCTAGAGGGCATACTCAAAGTCTTCCACCACAAAGTTGCTAACCCGGCCTTGCACCCGTAGCACTGTGGACCCTTGCCTCCGGAACCGGATCCGAACCTGCTGTCTCTCTCAGATCCTCTTTCCAATTTTCTTCCACGATTTCAACCTTGAATAGCTTAAGCAGTCTTGTGCCCACCATCATCCATGGTCTCTTGTGTGTATCATTCCACACCAAAGAAGCTTGCACCTGCTCCAAACTTACTGTTTCTTTCCTTGCAATAAAGTTTCACAAGGTTCTCGTACAAATCTGAAAGTGAGGTAAGAAGAAAGAGGCCTTTGTCTTCTTCCTCAACATCAACTTTCGCAGTTGATCCAAGCATCCCTAAACACGGCTTCCATTTCTTCAGGCTTCCATTACTCTCCTTTACCAAGAGCAAAACCGCCTCTCCCTTTAAACTGCTCAACTGAAAATTCCATGGTGAACAACAAATCTGGACCTCCAACGAACCAAAGCCCCCAACGATGCTCTGATACCAATTGTTGTGCCTTGGCCCGTTCGTTAGTGCGGAACCGAGATTCAGATTACAACCTCACCAAAAATCACACACAGTTGAACAAAATAAAATACAAGAAATAAAGACACAGAGAAATTTACGAGGTTCGGCAAAAAACTGCCTACGTCCCCGGAGAGATATTGCTCTTCACTATGAGAATAACAGTACAAGTATACATGAGTTAAATCGACATAACTCAATCCTATATCCCTTGTACACCCACTCACAGAATTTTCCCAAGAGCCTCACTCTACCCCAAGAGTTCTTTCACTAGAATACTTTCACTCTAGCTCTCTTTTTTCTCTCACCCTTACCCATGGTAGAGCCAAATGCTCTCACCATCTCTTTGGATGCTTTTCATTTCTTCATCCCTACCCATAAGGCATAACACATGCCTTAATATAGAATGATCAACATTTCCCATGGGAGAGCCGAATGCTCTCCCCTTGGATGCTTCTTTTTGCTTTCTCATCATGATGCTTCCTCATCATGATGTTCCTTTCATCATTTTCTTATTTCTTTTAACCAACACTTTTCCATTTTTTCCTCCCCAAAACAAGGAAAGGTGTTTCCACCTTCTTTCTTTAGCCAAAAGGTATTTTGGAGGATAGTCCACTTGGCCACAAACTCCAACAAGCAAGTGTTCTGTTTTCTTTGCATCATCTGTAAACAAAACTAGTGAGTGGAACTAACAATACAGGAAGTAGCAAAAGTGGTTAACGATAACCAACTCACCGTGAGGTTTCAATTGGCACCGGAAAACAAGAACAAGAATAATAAAACAAAAATAATTGGATGCACGGGAGATATCATTGGTACTCAAAATAGTCATCTTGCACGTCAGTGACGCCACCCTAATGATAAAAAAAAAAAAAAAAAAAAGGCGAGGTGTCTGTGCATGATGATTATTTTGGATACCCAACTTTTCTTTTGGTGAACAAACGAAACAATATGCAAAACCCAGAAATTGAAATTATTGAATGAATTGTTTGAAGTTGAACATTACATATGAGCAAGTATTGAAGTACCGACTTCGATCGCGAACAGTGGCTTTGAAGTTATAACCCTTTTGCAGTAAGAGCTTCACCAGCCATGATGCTATGTAGCCAGACGCTTCTGTTACACATACAGTCTTTGTTTTTCCGGTACTCATCTCTCTCTAGGGCTCAGAATTAACAAGCTTACACTACAGTCTACACCACAAACCGCTTTTTATAGCATTCAATAAATGCTATAAAACTAATAAACTAAGAAAGTTTATGAAGACGTATTGTTGTGGCTGTCTGCAGATCAATCTATGAAACTAAGAAAGTATTGACAGAAAATTTATTCTACTTTTTTAATTTTTTTGGGAAAAGTCTGACTAAATTGTTCAAAGGGAGAAAAAGAAGTAAGTTTTAGAATTGGCCTTTCTCCAAACGCTTCAAGTGCATTCAGAATTTCAGAAGAACAAGAGAGGTAATTACTCCAACCCTCCCTATTTGTGTTTGAATATTACAATTGTTGTTCACCAAATAGGACCTGAACTTATTTACTCCAACGTGCACCCTCCCTATTTGTGTGTAAAAAGCAAATAGGGTCCGTGCTTTTGTCAAATGTCATCATGGGAAGAGATTCTCTCGTGTCACTAATTCATCACCTGTCAATCATCTATTAGACGAGTAGTACACTTTTGGAACACATGACTATTTATTGCATTTATTAGATTGTGACACTACCGAAATTAAATCTTAGTTGCATAAGAGCATTTCTCCATATCTAATTAGTTTCTTCAGAATTTGAAATTTCTTATCTTATAAATGTTATGTCCAAAACTCAAAAAATGCGGATCGATTTTCAGTTGAAACTACCAAGTCTACAATTCAACTTCAAGTCCAGATTACACACGTGTGTATATATATATATATATAAATTCAATCCATATCTAATTATTTTCTTCAGAATTTGAAATTTCTTATCTTATAAATGTTATGTCCAAAACACAAAAAATGATGATCGATTTTCAGTTGAAACTACAAGTCTACAATTCAACTTCAAGTCCAGAGTAAAATGCGGATCGATTTTCAGTTGAAACTACAAGTCTACAATTCAACGTCAAGTCCAGAGTGAAAGTGAGCATATAAGAGTTCATTGTTGTAACTTGTAACAAACATTTATTTTACCACGTTGAATCACTTGTGTTAAAATTACATCAAAATTTTGTCTACACAAATCTGAATTTTCCTTAGAAAAGCATTCGAAAGTCTTTCGAAGAGAAATAACTGAAAAGTGCTTTTATACTGCATAGAGACGAGTAATTTTTTGTTAGCAAACATTGTCATAGGTGCACTCTTCATCTCTTGCAGCACTAGCCTCTAAGCCATGAATTGTCAATCAATAAAAACCCAGACTTTAAAGAACGAAAATTATTGAAACAACTGTTGTCTATATGTATATATAAGATGAGAAAGATTATTAAACAAGAAACTAAGAAAATGGTAGGGAGGGAGATATATATACCGATTTGGTTCATGAACAGTGGCTTTGACAATATAACCTCGATGCAGTAAGAGCGTCACCGGCCATGATGCCATGTAACCGGAGGCTCCTGTTACGCACACGACCTTCCTCATCTTCTCTCTTTAAATCACTATCTCTCTCTCTAAACGACAAAAATGGAAACAGAATTCCGTTCCTGGATTTCACTATTGTAATCTACATATTTTGTATTCACGGGATTTTATAGTATTTTTGAGAATTTATATTAATTTTAGATTTTAATTACTTAATTCATAGAAAACGTATAATGGAATGTAGTTTTCTTATATTCATCTCCAACTAGGTTTACACCTTTTATACAAGAATACAGTAAACAAGATCCTAAACCAAAGCCTAGACACAAGGATCGTCAAGGACTAAACAAGGAAAGTAATAAACAACAATATCAACAATATCAATTAATAATATTGACTAATCTGTGGAGATACTTTCCTTAACACTCCCCCTCAAGTTGGAGTGTATGTTAATGACACCCAACTTGCTAAGTAATACTTCAAACTGTGTTGAACTCAATGGCTTGGTGAATATATCAGCCGGTTGATCACTTGTCCTCACGTACGCCGTATGTATCATCCCTTCCTGAATCTTCTCTCGTACTAGGTGACAATCAATCTCTATATGCTTCGTTCGCTCATGGAAAACGGGATTGGAGGCAATGTGTAATGCTACTTGATTGTCACAAAACAACTTGGCAGGTTGTGAATCACTCACTTTCAGATCTTTCAAAATATTCTTCAACCATATGATTTCACAACATGTGGTGGCCATGGAACGGTATTCAGCCTCTGCACTAGAACGAGATATAGTTGTTTGTTTCTTAGTCTTCCAGGAAATGGGTGCTTGACCAAGCAAAATACAGTAGCCAGTTATCGACCTTCGAGTATCTCTACATCTAGCCCAATCAGCATCACAAAATGCTTGTAATTCCAGTGAACCTGTGGAAGGAAGAAAGATTCCCTGTCCTGGTGCTTGTTTGATGTACTTGAGGACTTTATGTGCTGCCTCAAGATGTGGTTGCCGTGGTTTCTCCATGAACTGACTTAGTATGTGGACGGCATATGCTAAATCAGGTCTCGTTATGGTCAAGTAAATTAACCTGCCCACAAGTCGTCTATATGACGAAGGATCTTTTAACTCCTTTCCTTCCATTTGTGTGAGAGACAAATTTTGATCCATAGGAAACCTGGAAGGCTTAACTCCTAGAAAACCAGCATCATCCAATATCTCTAGTGCGTATTTGCGCTGGCATAGAGTGATTCCACGTTTTGAGCGTGCAACTTCTATTCCCAAAAAAATACTTGAGTTGTCCCAAGTCTTTCAGCTTGAACCGTTGAGAAAGGAACTGCTTAGTCTCTTCAATTTCATGCAGATTATTCCCTGCCAGTATCACATCGTCAACATAGACTAATAAACCAACAAAGTTACCATGACGACTTCGGACGAATAGTGAATAATCAGACCGTGATTGATGGAACCCAGCAGCCTTGAGGGCATTGGATAGCTTAATGAACCACTGCCTGGAAGCTTGCTTTAAACCGTATAGAGATTTATTCAACTTACATACTCGATTCTCCCCCTTTCGTCCGAAACCAGGAGGTAAATTCATGTAAACATCTTCGTCGAGATCACCATGCAAGAACGCATTGTTCACGTCGAGTTGATGGAGATGCCAACTTTGCACAGCTGCAACACTAAGAAGCACGCGAACTGTGGTTAATTTAGCAACTGGAGCAAATGTTTCTCGGTAATCAACACCTTCAATCTGACTGTAGCCCTTGGCAACGAGACGCGCCTTGTACCGTTCGATTGTGCCATCAGGTTGGAGCTTAATCTTGTAAACCCATTTACAGCCAATGGGACGTTTATGCAACGGCAAAGGCACAAGTGTCCAAGTATGGTTTGCTTGAAGGGCAGCGATTTCACGCTGCATGGCATCACGCCAGTGTGGATCTCGGACAGCTTGGGAAAAGCTGGTGGGTTCTTTGAGGAGGGTGAGTGTGGCAGTGTAAGATTTATGGTGGGGGGAAAGACGAGCATATGTTAAGTAATGGGAGAGAGGATGAGAAGTACCTGACGATGACTGGACGACGTTCAGAGAAGACGTAGGATCAGGCCGAGACGGGAGGGGAACCTCGATATGAAAATCCTGCAAAAAAGTGGAAGGTTTAGTAGGACGAGTTCCACGTCGGGGTGGAGGGGTGGGCGAAGCAGTTTGAATGGGAGAAGGTAAAGTATCTGGAAGCGAAGAAGATGGAGGATCTGAAGAAGGAGAAGAGAGGAGGTTAAGGGTGGACGGTGCAGAAGTGGTAGGAGAGTCAGGTGGTGTAGGGTCAGAGGTAGGATCAGAGGGTGCGGAAGGCATGGGAGGTGCTTCAGGATAAGAAGCCATGTCAAAATGAAAAAGTGGGTGGGATGTGGAGATCGAGTTGTCATGGGCATCGGAAGTGTCTAAGGGAAAGGGAAACTGATCTTCAAAGAAAATGACATCACGGGAGACAAAAACTTTATTAAGTTGAAGATCAAGTAAACGATAGCCTTTTTGCCCATAAGGATATCCCAGAAAAACACAGCGACGGGCACGGGGATCAAATTTGGAAGGTTTATGTGGGTGAGTGGAAGCAAAACATAAACAACCAAATACGCGTAAGTGTGAATAGTGGGGAACTTTGTTAAACAGTTTTTCATAAGGTGTCTTGCCTTTAAGAACTGGTGTGGGAGTGCGATTTATAAGGTAGGCTGCAGCAAGGATGGCGTCCCCCCAAAAACGTTTTGGCATTTTGGCTTGAAAAAGGAGGGCTCGGGCAACATTTAATAAGTGACGATGCTTACGTTCAGCAACACCATTTTGTTGTGGTGTGTTGACGCAACTCGTTTGATGGACGATGCCGTTCTGAGCATAAAAATGGTCAAGACGAAATTCGGGCCCATTATCACTTCTAATCATTTTGACCTTGGTGGTGAATTGTGTTTCAACCAAATGAATAAATTGCACAAGGAGATCCCGTGTATCAGATTTATGTTTCATCAAGTAAATCCATGTGCTTCGAGTGTAGTCATCAACAATGGTAAGAAAGTATCGTGCACCAGAAAGAGAAGGAACGTGATACCCCCCCCAAATGTCAATATGAATCAGTTCAAAACAGGATTTAGTGGATATAGAACTTAATGAAAATGGTGCTCTGGTTTGTTTGGCTAATGGACAAATAAAGCACTTATTAGAATCACAAGGTTTATTATTCAAGAAGGGAAATAACATGGAAACAGTTTAGGATGGATGGCCTAGACGTTGATGCCAAAGACGAGGGTTGGAAGCTTGAATGACATTGCATGTTCTTTTCTGTGGTGGATCGAGGTAGTATAGCCCCTCGCGCTCAAATCCCATCCCAATCATCTTCCCCGAGCGTAGGTCCTGTATAACACAAATTTGTCTGAGAAAAATAGTAATATAGAAAGAATCATGGGCGAGCTTACTAATGGATATTAGGTTTAACTTGAAAAACGGTACACACAAAACATGATCAAGCACCAATGTGGGTGAGAAAACGACTTGTCCAATGTGGGTGACCGTGGCAAGAGAACCAGTGGGTAGTTCAACAGTATGGTTAGAGACAGGCCTCGATGATGTGAGAGAATTAGGGCTGCAAACAATGTGGTCCGTTGCACCACTATCCAAGATCCAAACAGTTGTAATACCATTATGCATGCATGAAAAAGCTTTACCTGAGAGTTCTTCATTGTTGGATGAATTACCAACGTGATTCGCAAAGGATGACTTGTTCTTGTTTAACATCGCAAGTATCTGCTTGCAATCCTCCTGAGAAAAGGGAAAATTGGGCATCCCGTCTTTCTTGTCATGCACTGCAACATGATTACCCTTAGCAGAAGATGGGCGATTTTGTTCAGGGTCAGCAGCCGCTTTGCGCTTGCGACAATATTCGAATGAATGGCCTTTCCATCCACAGAAAGTACACTTGATATGTGCTCGGCAGTGCTTGGTAGTATGGTTCGTCTTGTTACATTTCCCGCAACGAAGATTTCCGTCTTCTTGTTCATTTTCTCGGCCACCAGTTTTCACGGCAAAGACTGCCGCTTCAGGTTGAGAAGGATGCTTGCCAGTTGAGACTTCTGCCTGCCTCTCATGACGAAGAACAAGGGAATAGGCCTTGTTCACTGTTGGTAAAGGCTCAAGGAGGAGAGTATTACTTCGAACGGCGGAATAGGAATCGTTTAAACCCATGAGAAACTTCATGGTTTTCTGGGTTTCAACATAAGAAATAATCTCCTTCTTCGTGTCGCAACTACATGCAGGGATAGAACACAGTACATCACGTTCGTCCCAAAGCCCTTTTAATTTAGTGAAGTACGAACTCACCGTCATGTTGCCTTGTACACAGCCATGGATCTCATTTTCTATGTGAAACAATTGAACAATGTTCACATGGGAAAACCTTTCTTGCAAATCAAGCCACATCTGCCTTGCATCTTTACAGTGGATGACACTACTTGAGATTTCTTTGGACATAGATCCTAGGAGCCACGTCTTAACCAGATTATTACACCGATTCCACTGCTGCAGTTCTTCATGTTTGTCTTCAGTAGGCTTCTCGACTGTTCCATCGACAAGCCCTAGTTTATTTTTGACTGTTAAAGCCATGGTCATGGATTGAACCCATGTACTGTAATTGTCTTCCACCAGTGGCTGAGGCACAAGCACTGCACCAGGTTGGTCCGAATGATGGAGATAAAGTGGGTGATTAGGATTCTCCCACTTCGAATACGAGGTCATGCCTGAGGAGGTTGACTTCTTTTCGCTATCACCCATGGCTGCGTTTTGCTAGGGTTTGTTTGTGTGTTTGCTTTTTGTTTGCCCAGATATCAATCACTCTGGTACCATCATAGAAAACGTATAATGGAATGTAGTTTTCTTATATTCATCTCCAACTAGGTTTACACCTTTTATACAAGAATACAGTAAACAAGATCCTAAACCAAAGCCTAGACACAAGGATCGTCAAGGACTAAACAAGGAAAGTAATAAACAACAATATCAACAATATCAATTAATAATATTGACTAATCTGTGGAGATACTTTCCTTAACATTAATTACAAAGTTTGAATTTTTTAAAGGGTTATTATACAAAATGGTCCATGAGATTTGCATGATCAATAGAA
This sequence comes from Pyrus communis, assembly GCF_041283825.1. Lineage (NCBI taxonomy): Eukaryota > Viridiplantae > Streptophyta > Magnoliopsida > Rosales > Rosaceae > Pyrus > Pyrus communis. Next base: position 1,161,560 of record NC_142571.1, read on the forward strand.
ATGGTCCCTGAGATTGAAAATCAATAGAAATGATCACTGAGATTGTCCACCATCCATGATTTTGGTGCTTCCGTTAAAAACGATTTTGGACAATTTTCAAAGCTTTGTAACTCAATCGTTTCTTAACCAAATTCGATTCATAATATATCAAAATGATAAGAAAGTGTAGAATAAGATTATAACTATTTGAAAGCCCAATGGTTGCTTGAGATGGCCGGAAAATAGCCTGAAACGTGACTGGTCCGCGGAAAAACTGGAAAACTAGCCAGAAACTGGGTAAACTTTAAACGTTCATAACTTCTTCAATACTCAACCAAATTGAGTGATTCAAAAATGAAAATAATACTTCTTGACAAGACAAAGAGAATTGTACCTTTTTCGAAGGCTACTCGCCGTGGTTTAGTTGGACAACGGCTCGAAAGTGGCTAATCATTTTCGAGTTAGCCACTTTCGAGCAATTTTTCAGCCAAACCACGGCGAGTTAGCAGTAAAGAAAGATATCATTCTCTTCGTCTCGTCGAGAAGTATGATTTTTGTTTTTGAATAACTCAATTTCGTTGAGTATTGAAGAAGTTATGAACGTTTAAAGTTTACCCAGTTTCTGGCAAGTTTTCCAGTTTTCCCGCAAACAAGTCACATTTCAGTCTATTTTCCGGCCATCTTTAGCAATCATTGGGCTTCCAAATTGTATAATCTTGTTCTACACTTTCTTATCTTCATTTTGATATATTATAGGTCGAATTTGGTTAAGAATCGATTGAGTTACGAAACTTTGAAAATTGCCCAAAGAGTTTTTAACGGAAATACCAAAATCATGGATGGTGGACAATCTTAGAGACCATTTTTATTGATTTTCAATCTCAGAAACCATTTCTATTGATCATGCAAATCTTATAAATCATTTTGTATAATAACCCTCTTTTAAAATAGTTATTAAATCTGTAGACCTGTGAGGATCACTTTTAATGCTCTTTAATGGGCTTGACCCCACAATCGTTTAGACGAAGGCATATGTGAATTGGACGAGAAAGGAACGGACGTTTTAGAAGTTTCTTTAATAAAAATAAATAAAAATAAAAAAATAAAAAATATAGAAGTTGCCTGATGGCAGCGAAGGAAAGGGAAATGAGAGTTTTAGGAGGGAGGAAAAGAGGGGCTCGGCGAATGGGGAGAGGAGAGAGGAATGAGGGTGACTAATCAGGAAGGAAAACAGAGAGGGAAAGGAGGGAGTGGAGAGGCTTGGGATCATAGATCTCGTACCCATTTCTGGTAACCCGACCTGACGGAACAGCAGAACCCGTTGGGTTCCCGATCAAATTCCTGCTATTTCCCGACGAGTTTCATCGAGCCACCACAAGGAAACTCTTCACCGGCCTTCACTCTTCATTTTTTACCCAAGATCGACGGGGTTTTGGCCTCGTATGACGAAGAACGGAACCGTGGGTTCCGGGGACACCATGGCGGTAATCTACCACTCTGGCAACCCTCACCCTCGATGACCACCACCAATAGACTCCTCCCATCCCCAGGAACAAAGCCTAAGTAGTGGTGGAGGCATCGGAGCGAGTATGGAGGTTGAATCGAAGCACACCATTTTCTAGGGTTCCGGCGGGTTCGAGGGAAATTGGGGCCTTTCCAGGGAAAAATTGGATTTGGCCACAGGTATAAAACTTACTCTATTCATTGAGATCTTCATTTCTGTCAATTTTGGTAATTTTTGGAAATAGTTGGCTTTTTCGGCGAACCTGGTCGGCCGACCACCACATGCGGCGGCAGGTGTGGCTGGGCAAGGCCTGTTTGCCGATGCTGTCTTTTTAAGTTGAATTCAATGTTCTAATTTCAAAATTGATAACCGTTTGATATAGTTCGATAGTTGGAACCTAGTATGGTGAAGTACGTTACTTGATCATTTTATGATTCGATGATCCAACTGTTGGATCATCATCAAAATTTAATACGTGAGAGTACATAATATTTGAGGATATTAGAAACTGATGGATCGGGAATCCAACATGCGGATCTTCTCAAATTGGGTTTGTAAGTTCGTAAAATAAAGCATTGAGCAACACGAGAATTGTTGATTGGCGGAGATCCGACCATCGGATCGCGACGAAATTTAAGTATGTTATTTTAGAAGCATAATGTGAACTTTAGAATGTTACGGATCCAAAATCCAATTTGTGGATCTTCCGGATCGAATTTTGTAGAATTGTTGACACGCCCCGACCCTGAGGTCCTAGGGACATCGAGATGGTCACGTGCTGGCCGACACCAGAGGGTGACGAAAGCCATTTAATTTAAACAAAATTGAGAAAATAAACTAAAGTACGTAATATAGGCTAACCACACAAATAAAAGTTCAACTACTAAATATTGAAATTAGGTAAACACACAGCACGTCCAGAGCATAAGTCTAATACAGAGTACAAGCAGAACTAAGAATAGAGAAGTGTTATTACTATTTTACGAAACGCTTTGAGATAACATGCTTACTGAGGCTAGTTTGAATTATTACTATTTTTCCTATAACTCATGTTCTTATAGAATATCTGATGGATGGCGATATGATATTTAGAACATGTTTAGAACACTTCTTTATAGTATAGATGATGGATGACTTTATACTATGAAGTTGATTTTCAATATACGTATGTTCACTGGTTTTGTACTTACCTAGTGGTCCTTTCCGCTACGGGACGTAGGGATAGATCCGGTTCGTCCCGGGCGACGGTTTGGTGTTGGCATAGGGCCTGGAGTGTGTTTTCCTCTAACTGTCTGCTCAGAGACGGGGAGCCGGCAAGGGCCTGAAGTGTATTTTCCTCTGACTGTCTGCTCAGAGACGGAGAGCCGGCATGGGGCCTGAAGTGTTATATCAGACATTCACTAGTGATTATTATTTATGCGATTTATGATTTGAGACATTGCACGACATGCTAGATTTCGGAAAACCTATGTTTCTCATTATACTTGTGTTTTCATAAAACCTGGGGGTTAGTATGTTGATAAATGTTTTACTATTACTGTATATATAAACTTGGTCCACTCACCTTTGTTTTGCGCCCCCTTCAGGACCTAGGAACGAGGAATACGACTTGAGCTACGAGGCGTTCCCCTACCAGTGATTTGTGTTATATTCGCTCCGCTTCGCCACCTATTGTAATAACACTTCTCTATTCTTAGTTCTGCTTGTACTCTGTATTAGACTTATGCTCTGGACGTGCTGTGTGTTTACCTAATTTCAATATTTAGTAGTTGAACTTTTATTTGTGTGGTTAGCCTATATTACGTACTTTAGTTTATTTTCTCAATTTTGTTTAAATTAAATGGCTTTCGTCACCCTCTGGGTGTCGGCCAGCACGTGACCATCTCGATGTCCCTAGGACCTCGGGGTCGGGGCGTGTCAACAATTCTACAAAATTCGATCCGGAAGATCCACAAATTGGATTTTGGATCCGTAACATTCTAAAGTTCACATTATGCTTCTAAAATAACATACTTAAATTTCGTCGCGATCCGATGGTCGGATCTCCGCCAATCAACAATTCTCGTGTTGCTCAATGCTTTATTTTACGAACTTACAAACCCAATTTGAGAAGATCCGCATGTTGGATTCCCGATCCATCAGTTTCTAATATCCTCAAATATTATGTGCTCTCACGTATTAAATTTTGATGATGATCCAACAGTTGGATCATCGAATCATAAAATGATCAAGTAACGTACTTCACCATACTAGGTTCAAACTATCGAACTATACTAGGGTCCCCGCACGAAAACTCAAAAAGTCAACGGTCAAAGTCAACATTGACCGTTGACTAGTCAAAGTCAAAAGTCAACGTTGACCGTTGAACCAGCCAATGGTCAACGGGTCAAAGTCAACAGGTCAGAGTCAACGGGTCCACGGGTCACGGGTCAGGGCTTTAGGGTTTTGGGCTAGGTTTTTAAGTGGGTTGGGTTTGGGTAAAAACAGAAAATGGGTTTGGGTTTTTGAACCTCACGGCCCAAGGCCTAATTAAAAAGGGGAAATGGGTTTGGGCTGCAACCAAGGCCCTAAGGCCTTTTGGGTTTTTGAATGAAACAAAATAAAAATAAAAAGGAAAAGGTTTTGGGTTTTGGGCCAGAGACCAAACAGGCCTAAGGCCCGTGTGAGGGTGGAGAATGGCCCGAAGGCCTGGGTGCGCCGGAGAAGGACGCCGGAGCTTCCATAGCTCCGGCCAACGCCAAACCTACAACCTAGACCCCGATCTAGGTACCAAAATGAAGCACTAGCCGAGATGAGTAGTTTTATACCTTGGGTTCGCCGTGAAAGGGCTTGTGGTGGCCGGAAAAACCTTCGAACCTCACCCAACTCGCCGGAAATTTGGGTGTGCACTCACCCGTGCCAAAAACACTCCAAAACCTTGGAAATCAAGAACCCAAACTCAATAACCACATCTAGGCAAAGTCTAACATAAGAAAAGAAGAAGGAAAAGGGCTTACCCAACCGGAAAAATCACAAAACTCGCCGGAGGTGTTCGTATCCTCCCGGCGCCGTGAGCAAGGGAGAGAGAGAGAGAGAGATGCAGTTAAATGGCAACGATGGTGACTCTCCTTGAGTTGGTGCCACTGTGGGTGTGTGTGTGTGTCTTTCACGGGGAAGAAGAAGAGAGAAATGGGGGAGTTTCGAAAGAGGGATGAAAAGGGTGCAGACAAACAAAAGAAAAGAAAGGAAAAGAAGAAAAAGAAAAAGAAGAAAGAAGAAAGGAGGGACACGGCAGGGGGGGACAAAAGAGAAAAAGGGAAGTGGGTTAGGGTGCTGCCACGTGGCAGCCTAGGGATATAGTAATAATTTAAATTTTCAGATCTTGATTGTGTGACAAAATGAGGACTAAAGTGATAATTCTATAAATTTTTAGGGAGAACTACAGAATTATCCTTATAAGCGGGTGTAACAATTGTGGACCCTACCTTTGAGCGAGAGTTGACTTTTGATCAACATGTCTCGAAACGTTCTAAATACTAAAATTAGTACTACCGGAGACTAAGTGAAGTCTAGTGGCCTACATTGGTTAGAGAGTGACTTGAATATATGTGATATGGTTATTACCTTAATTTCTTATATTAATATCATTTGTGAATATGACTTGGTATTATAAATGTGATTTCTATTGAAATATGATTTTTGTATATTTAGCCATAGACTTATGTTTATTAAACATGATTTGGCTTGTCTACTAATGATGATTGGGATATATGTGTTTAATTATCTTTTAGTAAGGTGAATGTTAAGTATGATAAATGTTATGACTATGTGATCGTAGTATTATGTAGAACTTTTATGCTTGTATGACAAGATAATTAGTAGTCATGAGAAGTTGATAGAGAATGTGCCTATATTGTAAATCATAGGGATTGAGGTAAGGGTAGATTGTGTGTTGAATTGACTGCACCATGTAGCAGAGGTACATGGATGGTTCTGCTTAGTATATCCGCGATGGGGGACCATACATATTTCAGGGATGATCATGCTTGGTATATCCGCGATGGGTGATCATTGCTTCCACGATTAGACTATGCTTATGGTTTTGGTTGGGGTGACTCACTCGAGATTTTTCTACGATTCGATTATGATTTCATAAAGTATGAATTTAGAAGATATGGATATGATTGTTATTATTTTGATCAAATTAGTTAATTAATGTGGCTAAAGAATGGTATTAAGCTTTGTCGGTTCTTTGACAACCGGACTTTGTCCCAAAACCAACCTACGTTTTTGGAACTAGATCCAAAAGCCCTTAACTTGTTTTCTAGTCTTCATGAGCTGGGTTGAATCTCGATGGGCTTTTTATATTTTTATTTCTGTAAATTGCCTTCATCCAAGCAAAAGAGGAGGGCCTGAATTTGTGTAGAATCTGACTCGAAGAGAGATAAAATGGGAGATGAAGGCTTGTTAGAGTTATGT